>NC_090655.1:122046463-122051463 GCF_040937935.1 Hyperolius riggenbachi
GTGTTCCTGCGCCACCCAGTAACGTCACCACATATCAACGCTTGACACGCGTGGTGTTGCAACTGCTGCAAATCAGCTGCATTTTAATTGCAACCGAATTGCAGTGGCAGGTGGCAGTCGAGAGGATGAACTGCTCGGCAAATGCACAGTTCAGCCACCTGTGTAAAAAGGGACTAACTTGGATGGCACAAAAGTGCGGTCCACTTTCTTCTACGGATCTATTTATAAAATAGGAGCCATTCACTGTCAGTTTTGCGATGTGGTAAAACGATTAAAAAAAATGTCTGTTTTCCGCTCAAGTGGAAACAAGATGCATTACTGGATATAATAACATCTACTTGTTTATTCTATTTGTTTTTACAAGAAAGCGCTCATATCGCAACAATCTATTGCACTAAACCTAAAACGCAATTTAAAAAAAAACATTTTTGAAAAATTATTGTTTAAGTCAAAATTACTGGCTTCATGCCTCTGAAAATGACTAACCCTTTAAAAAGGTAGTTCACAGCCCATAAACAGATAATAGTACGACTGTAAATCTGAGGGAATAAATTGAATGTGTATAGAGAAAATTAATGCTAAAAAACTATAATTGCAAAGCCTAAACATGAAAAACAGCATTCATGAAGACATGTCTTCTCTGTGGGAGGGCTTGTAAAGCTCAGATACAAGAAAAAAACACACACACACACACACATATATATGTGCACAGAAATAGAGCAATCAGCTACATTTTACATTCACGTTAGCTGGCTGTAAACTGGTAGTTAATCCTATACAACAAACACAATGTGCTTCATTATCCCTGGAAGGGACATAGCTGAGAATCCCTGTAATGATATGGTGTGCCTTACCTCTTGTGTGATCACAAAACAGCTGTGTTATTACTGGATTACCTTTTCATTCATTTCTGAGGCACATGCAATCAGTTATCCCTCAGCACACTGACATTAGCATCTCAAGATGCTTATACGTGAATTCAGCAATCAGCAACAAACACATAACATTTGTTGAAAATACGCAGAAAATATTAGGATTCCAAATTTCCAACCTTGCTTTTATTTCCATTAGTCTGAAAACTAAGCCCTAAAAAGGGATTTCTTTAATAAAAGAAGAAACCATCTCTTGAGAAAAATAAAAACTCGGGAGTAAACTTTATTGAATCAATTCTTCTGTTCCCACAATGCGATACCATAAGGAATGTAAGAAAACCATTACTTAATTTACTGACAATATAATTGAAGTAAACGGCATTGTTTCGTTATGGCATCTGTTCCTTTTTCAAAATCCAGTAAAACCAAAGGAAAATAAATCTAATCTGCGGGTGAGAGCAATTCCCCATATTTCTGCACCTCTGACCAGCCCCCAACCCCATAAATTAAATAAGGTGAATATGAGAAAGCCCTAGCTCAACCTCCTATTTTTCAATCATATGATAGTAAATTTGCATTAAGTGGCAATGTACAAAGTTTTTGGACTTCACTTCTATGTTCTTGACCATAAATACATTTAAGTTGCTTGGCTACCTGGTTCTAGCAGCTACCAGCAAGGTAGGAGTTGTTTCTCTAGCACAGATGAGATCATCTAGCTTCACCCACCTCATTCTTGTACTGCACTGCAGCTACACTTCCCCTTTGCTCAGATTATGATAAAGCTTTAACCCTGGCACACAATCCTCTTTACTCAGTGTATGATAAAGCTTTAAACCTGTACACATGCCTCTTTGCTCAGTGTACGATAAAGATTTAACCCTGTACACAGTCCTCTTTATTCAGTGTATGATAAAGCTTTAACCCTGTACCCAGTCCTCTTTGCTCAGTGCATGATAAAGCTTTAACCCTGGCACACAATCCTCTTTGCTCAGTGTATGATAAAGCTTTAACCCTGTACACAGTCCTCTTTATTCAGTGTATGATAAAGCTTTAACCCTGTACCCAGTCCTCTTTGCTCAGTGCATGATAAAGCTTTAACTCTGTACCCAGTCCTCTTTGCTCAGTGTATGATAAAGCTTTAACCCTGTACCCAGTCCTCTTTGCTCAGTGTATGATAAAGCTTTAACCCTGTACCCAGTCCTCTTTGCTCAGTGTATGATAAAGCTTTAACCCTGTACCCAGTCCTCTTTGCTCAGTGTATGATAAAGCTTTAACTCTGTACCCAGTCCTCTTTGCTCAGTGTATGATAAAGCTTTAACCCTGTACCCAGTCCTCTTTGCTCAGTGTATGATAAAGCTTTAACCCTGTACCCAGTCCTCTTTGCTCAGTGTATGATAAAGCTTTAACCCTGTACCCAGTCCTCTTTGCTCAGTGTATGATAAAGCTTTAACCCTGTACACAGTCCTCTTTGCTCAGTGTATGATAAAGCTTTAAAGAGAATCTGTATTGTTAAAATCGCACAAAAGTAAACATACCAGTGCGTTAGGGGACATCTCCTATTACCCTCTGTCACAATTTCGCCGCTCCTCGCCGCATAAAAAGTGGTTAAAAACAGTTTTAAAAAGTTTGTTTATAAACAAACAAAATGGCCACCAAAACAGGAAGTAGATTGATGTACAGTATGTCCACACATAGAAAATACATTCATACACAAGCAGGCTGTATACACCCTTCCTTTTGAATCTCAAGAGATCATTTGTGTGTTTCTTTCCCCCTGAAGCTATCTTCCACTGAAGTGTCAGGCTGTTTCTTCCTGCAGAGTGCAGACAGCTCTGCCTGTATGTAACTCCTCAGTATGTGAAAGCCCAGCCAGCTCAGAGGAGGATTTATCCAGCTTGTAAAATATAAGAGAAAAGAGAGAAGCTGCCCTAATCTAAATAATACACAGGCAGTGTGCAGATAGGGGCCTGGAAGGGGGAGTTCATAGCAGAACCACAACACTGAAGAACTTGGCAGCCTTCCAGACACAGGCCTGACAAGTCTGACAAGAGAGAGATAAGTTGATTTATTACAGAGATGGTGATAGTAGAACGTGCTGCAGTAAGCCAGAACACATTAGAATAGCTTTTGGAACTTGTAGGATGATAAAAAACAGGATGCAATTTTTGTTACGGAGTCTCTTTAACCCTGTACCCAGTCCTCTTTGCTCAGTGTATGATAAAGCTTTAACCCTGTACCCAGTCCTCTTTGCTCAGTGTATGATAAAGCTTTAACCCTGTACCCAGTCCTCTTTGCTCAGTGCATGATAAAGCTTTAACCCTGGCACACAATCCTCTTTGCTCAGTGTATGATAAAGCTTTAACCCTGTACACAGTCCTCTTTGCTCAGTGTATGATAAAGCTTTAACCCTGTACCCAGTCCTCTTTGCTCAGTGCATGATAAAGCTTTAACCCTGTACCCAGTCCTCTTTGCTCAGTGTATGATAAAGCTTTAACCCTGTACCCAGTCCTCTTTGCTCAGTGCATGATAAAGCTTTAACCCTGGCACACAATCCTCTTTGCTCAGTGTATGATAAAGCTTTAACCCTGTACACAGTCCTCTTTGCTCAGTGTATGATAAAGCTTTAACCCTGTACCCAGTCCTCTTTGCTCAGTGCATGATAAAGCTTTAACCCTGTACCCAGTCCTCTTTGCTCAGTGTATGATAAAGCTTTAACCCTGTACCCAGTCCTCTTTGCTCAGTGCATGATAAAGCTTTAACCCTGGCACACAATCCTCTTTGCTCAGTGTATGATAAAGCTTTAACCCTGTACACACTACTCTTTGCTCAGTGCATGATAAAGCTTTAACCCTGTACACACTACTCTTTGCTCAGTGTATGATAAAGCTTTAACCCTGTACACACTCCTATTTGCTCAGTGCATGACAAAGATTTAACTTTGTACACACTCCTCTTTGTTCAGTGTATGATGCTGGGAATACACGGCTCGATTCTGAGCCATTTAGATGGCTTGATAGATAATTTCCAACATGTCCAATCTCCGGCCCGATCGTTTCGCCACTCGATTCCGCATTGAAGACAATGCAAAAAGATAAGAAAAGGGGGTGGAAGATAAGAGAATCGCCTGCGGAATAGAGCGGGGAATCGATCGGCAAAATCGAGCCGTGTATGCCCAGCATGATAAAGATTTAACTTTGTACACACTCTAACCAGTATGCTTGAGAATAGAACGTGTAACTTTCAAAACCCTGCTCTGCCTGCAATTATATTTTACTTAACCCCTTCTAAAGATACAAAGGAGGGTGTGAGAAGAGTTAGATGATCTTTTACACCAATAGCAGGTTCATGGACTCCACTCAGCTATAGTGTTGCAGTGCTGGCTACAATACTTATTCTCTCAGTAGAGGGAGTAGGTGGTCGGTGACAGATAACAGTAATAATAATAATAATAATAATAATTTGAGTATTTGTATAGCCCTTTTCTCCTCTCTGACTCAAAGTGATTGAGAGGCAGCCACTAGAGTATACTCAGTGGGCAGTAGCAGTGTTAGGGAGTCTCGCCCAAGAACTCCTTACTGAATAGATACACATGTTCCTTGCACACTCAAAAACTGACTGCTGTTCCCTCCCATGTTGAAAATAGTGAGATAGGGTTAGAAATTTGGACAGCTTGTCCATCCAATAAAATTGTGCTGTCATCCCAAAAGGAAATGGAGCTACAGGAAGCAATCAGGTATGTTATATATATTTAAAGCAAAAAGTATAGATGTGCGATGCAAAAAAAAAAATCAAAAGCAGTAAACTAGTGCCAAACTACAATCCCATGAATCTGAAAAACAAATGGAAGGCTGAATTAGGGCTTTATAAAAGTGAAAAAAAAATATATTCCATTATCTTTTGTTCAAAATTGTGATTAAACAATCTAATCAAAATGTAGCCTTCCGTTAAAAGCGGGATTGTCACCATAAAAATCAAATTTTAACAGCAACTGGTCTGAGTGTATTAAGTGATAAAGATGCTAATCCTGCATTCAAAACCTTAAAAACTTTTCCTGCTGTTATGGTTTGAAGTTATCACATACCTCAGTTGCATGATGGTTGTTCTTTTTATCTAGAATATATATTCCTC